>NC_061075.1:1805291-1806365 GCF_021917145.1 Hypomesus transpacificus | reverse complement strand
GCGTGTGGGTGGGTGTGAGTGAGTGTGTGTAGGCTGTAAAGGTGATTGTGGTGGTGTTTGTCCTGCCAGACTCCACCAACTCCAGTGAGAACATCTACACCATGATGAACCCCATCGACCCAGGAGGGAACAGACCCACGGTGAGACTGCGGGAGGTTGTCATGGTTACGTCATGTCCCTGCTCCTCTGTGTCTCCCTGTGTTGCCATGGCAGCGTGTTCTGACTGTGTCTCTCTGCAGTTCCCCATGGGTCCAGGTCCGGGGCGGTCCGATGGGCGGGATGGGATCCATGGAGCCACACCACATGAACGGGTCGCTAGGTAGGTGTCAACGCCACGGTAACGGTTCACTAAGTGGGTGTCAACGCCACGGTAACAGGTCGTGTAGGCGTGAGCAGTGTCAGTCTGCCCTCTGGTGGTCAGCAGTGAGAACATGTCTCTCTTCAGGACAGGGTGATGAGGGAACAGATGTTAACTGGATCAGACAGGTTCACTTCATCAGTAAGGGGGATGAAATCTGATCTCTGTCTCTTTATCTCTCCTCCTCTCCCTCCCTATCTTTCTGTTTATCTCTACCTCTTTCTGCATCTCTCTCTATGTCTCTCTATGTCTCTCCCTCTCGCTCTCTCTCCTAGGGTCTGGTGACATGGATGGGTTGCCAAAGGTGAGGCATGAGGCTCCTCTGTCATGTGACAGCAGCATGTTGATATGAACGCTGTGACCATAGAGACTAGAGCCGGGAATATGAATCCCTGTTGAATCCAAATGCTACAGTAACCCTGCCGCTACCACATGATCCAGGAGGCAGACTGGATTGGACACTCGATATATTGTTTAAGTGATGGACTGACTGACTTATGTTCTTTGATGTTCTAGAATTCTCCCAACAACATGGCTGTCATGAGCAACCCTCCCGGAACCCCTCGCGATGACGGGGACATGACAGGGAACTTCCTCAACCCATTCCAGAATGAGAGTGTGAGTTTCTAACGCCTGGCCCCTCCCACACCTGGCCCCTCCCACACCTGACCTAGCCCCTCCCACTGCCTGCAAGCAGACAGCATGGTTGCCCTCGG